>NC_058403.1:138265645-138266966 GCF_002201575.2 Neomonachus schauinslandi
CCCTTCCTACTAGCTTCTTTTTTTTTTTTTTAACATATAATGTATTATTTGTTTCAGAGGTACAGGTCTGTGATTCAACAGTCTTGCACAATTCACAGCCCTCACCGTAGCACATACCCTCTCCAATGTCTATCACCCAGCCACCCCATCCCTCCCACCCCCCACCACTCCCAACAACCCTGTTTGTTTCCTGAGATTAAGAATTCCTCATATCAGTGAGATCATATGATACATGTCTTTCTCTGATTGACTTATTTCGCCTAGCATAATACCCTCTAATTCCATCCACGTCGTTGCAAATGGCAAGATTTGGTTTTTTTTTTTTTTTTTTGATGGCTGCATAATATTCCATTGTGTGTGTGTGTGTGTGTGTGTGTGTGTGTGTGTGTATACACCACATCTTCTTCATCCATTCATCTGTTGATGGACATCTTGGCTCTTACCATAGTTTGGCTATTGTGGACATTGCTGCTATAAACATTGGGGTGCACGTGCCCCTTCGGATCACTACATTTGTATCTTTGGGGTAAATACTCAGTAGTGCAATTGCTGGTCCGTAAGGCAGCTCTGTTTTCAACTTTTTGAGGAACCTCCATACTGTTTTCCAGAGTGGCTGCACCAGCTTGCATTCCCACCAACAGTGTAGGAGGGTTCCCCTTTCTCAGCATCCCTGCCAACATCTGTCGTTTCCGGACTTGTTAATTTTAGCCATTCTGACTAGTGTGAGGTGGAATCCTGGTTCTACTTACTAATTGGTGGTCTTGGGTAGTTTATGGGATCTTGAGTCCAGTTTCCTCATCAGAAAAATGAAATTGATAATCCCTGCCTCCTGAGGTATGTATGACATTTTAGGGGGGATTTCTCTTCCTCCTTGTCTGTCTGCCTTTCTCTTTCCCTTCCTTCTTTTCATCCTCTCCCTTCCCTCTCACCAGTTTTTCCTTTCCGCCCTTTCTTTCCTTGTATATTTCTGTTGCATGAGTGAATGAGTAAATAATACTTGAGACTAAAAGCTACTCAATAAATAAAAGTCTCCTTTCATCTTTTAGGTCATAGGAATATCTTAGGTCTTTATCTGCTTGAAATTCTCTTCAGTGCACCCAAGATTATGCTTCTTTGATTTCTTATAACTAATGGATTTAGATCATTTGGATTTACTTTGCCCTGATTTTATTTCCTTTCCCTTACACTCACTGAACTTTATCTGTAGACATTTTATTCCTATCACCTTGGCTTACTTATATTCCAGAGATATTTGTTCATCTGCAAATGTGAGTTGTCCCTTCCTTCCTTCCTCCCTCCCTCCCTCCCTTCCTTCCTTCCT